>NC_079428.1:15394985-15435665 GCF_026213295.1 Gadus chalcogrammus
TGAAGGAGTTCAAGTACCTCGGGGTCTGTTCGCGAGTGGGTACTATGGAGCGTGAGATTGGCCGGAGAATCGGAGCAGCGGGGGCGGTATTGCGTTCGCTTTACCGCACCGTTGTAACGAAAAGAGAGCTGAGCCGCAAGGCAAAGCTCTCGATCTACCGGTCGATCTTCGTTCCTATCATCACTATGGACATGAGGGCTGGGTGATGACCGAAAGGACGAGATCGCGGGTACAAGCGGCCGAGATGAGTTTTCTCAGAAGGGTGGCTGGCGTCTCCCTTAGGGATAGGGTGAGAAGCTCGGATGAGGAACTCGGATTAGAGCCGCTGCTCCTTTACTTAGAAAGGAGTCAGCTGAGGTGGTTCGGGCATCTGGTAAGGATGCCCACTGGGCGCCTTCCTTGGGAGGTGTTTCAGGCACGTCCAGTGGGGAGGAGACCTCGGGGAAGACCCAGGACTAGGTGGAGAGATTATATCTCAACACTGGCTGGGAACGCCTCGGGAATCCCCCCGTCAGAGCTGGTCAATGTGGCCGGGAAAGGGAGTCTGGGGCCCCCTGCTTGAGCTGCTCCCCCGCGACCCGACCGGATAAGCGGATGACGATGAGATGAGATGAGACGTACTGTTCAAACAGAGGCTTTTGCGCACCTATGTAGTGGACAGGGCTTCGCAAGTTCGTTGTGTATAACGTTGTTGGTGGAATGGACAGTAGGCAGGAACTGTCTTTTTTTAACACTTGAATTACATCTTCACTGGGATAATATCCTTCGCACCTGTCCGACTACAGATGGTGCAAAATCGTCAGATCAGAAGTCAGATTGCCGTCAGTGTACGGGATAATTTACACTTAGATTGACGAATACCATAACAAAGAGTTTAATTTTAAGACAGCCTACACATCTAGCATCGTAAATAGATTAGCACCTAACCATTCCGGGGCGGTGTTAATCAAACAACACAATATATGCAGAACTTAAAACACCAATTGGTATATATATATACTTCTAATTTCTATATATATATACTTTCTATATACATCACAACTCGTAGAAACTAGAAAACGTAGAGAAACCTTTACTTGATACGAGTAGATCCCTCACAGCTTAGACATTCGGTCCATCAGTGTCCTGTTCGTCGGTGTTCTTGAAGTAGTGAGCGCGTCAAGTTTAAGTTAAAGTCAGACGACGAGTTCAAGTCGAGGTCAAGCCATAGAGAAGACGTTGAAAGACCGCTGAAGACGTGTTAATGGTACAGTCCATTCAAGGGTGTTGAATTTTAATGTCAGTATATTACTCATAGTAAACATCGAACGCATTTAAGAAATAAGAAGGACACTTTAAACACGCAATTTGAAGTTTCATTTTAATGCCATTTGGGGGGTATCAAGTCTCAATCGGGACCGTCAGACCCCCCCGGTACCCCGTAATTCGAACACTGCACCAGTGGTAGTGCTAGTGGTGTGCTCTGGTATGGATCCTTTGTTCTCCGGTTACCTGTGCAGGTGCACGCCTGTAAACTTTTTGTTTGCTTTTGTGGAGAACGTAGAGGAAAGGACGCGTTGTATGATAGCTTTGTTGAGTAAGTAGACTATTTCAGAAAGATTGTGTAGTTTCTTAGCTCAATTTGGACATTGAGTATTTGTTTGCTTGACGTTGTTTTGTGCTGCTATCAGCTGATCCGGATAAACATTCGCAGGTTGCTTGTGCGCAGTCTGGTAAAATGGGAGGATTTTCCTTGTAGGCTGTAGCGACGTATCCCTTTGGGTTGTGAGCTGGTGTGTAGTGTTGTGGTGAACGTGGGAGAAGCGTTGCTCGGGAGCATGTCCGTGGTTTCGGGAGGCTGCTAGTCGCCTTCTGATCCAGCGGTCAACAGTGCATAAATACCCACCACAACTAACCACATGAAGACTAGGGGGAGATTAGTTAGCGGGTTGGGTTTAGATAGCAGGGAAACTCCAATCTTAAGAGGTTCATTCCTCTGGTGCGCACGACTAGCGTGAACGGCGTTGTGGCTATCTGGTCCTTGGTGTGGCCTTGTTTATTATATACATATTTGTAATTTCTCAAGTTGAAGCATTTATTGCTGACCCATCTCAGGAATCCCTGGATAAATGCACAAAAGAGCAGTTGCTCAAGGTTGCTGCACATTATTCAGTGGAGGTCGAAGGTGACAAACGTCTCAAGAGAACGATAAAGCGGCCATAAAAATAAGTTAATGAAGATGGAATAATGTCTGAGGCTAAGGTGAATTTTCTCAATCTGCTGTGTCTTTCAGACTCATGGGTAACTTTGAGCAACAGAGATATTCTGATGTTGCAGTTGGACCATGAAAAAATGAAACAAGAACTTTCCTTGACGTTAAAAAACATCTTTAAGTGGAGGAATCCGTCATATCGCAAAAAGCAAAAAATGTATTTGGAGGATATCGTTTGTCTCTGGTGAGGGTTGGCCTATTGTCCGGCGAGGCTGTGAGCGGGCAGCTGCCCAGGTCTTCTGATCGGTTAGACATTAATAACTTGCGCTTGTTGCCACGATTAATGAAAAAGACCCAGACACTTTTTTCTTGCTATTTGAACGCGTATCTAAGGCTAGGGATTGGCTTGATGCGGACTGTGCCCTCATGCTTCAGAGTGTTCTATCAGGAAAGGTGCAGGAGGCATATTCATCTCTGACTGTGGAGGATAGCTCTTGCTATAACAAAATAAAAGCAGCCGTACTTAAGGCTTATGAATTTGTGCCGGAAGCATATCGCCAGCGTTTAGGTCCTGGAGAAGAAAAATGGCCAAACATATGCAGAGTTCGCCAGCGACTTGTCAGCTCAGTATAAGCGGATGGTTAAAGGGATACTTCACCCATTTAGAACCGGCGTTCTATCATTATAAATCGCTATTGTAATATAAATAAAAATATATAAATAAATATCAGTCTAAAGTCTCCCCTTGGCCCATTTTTTCTCATCAAATTTTCTCACGAAATGACGTCAAATGACGCGTTTGACGTCATTTCGGAGAGAAACCTCTTGTCCCGCTTTCCATACTTATTAAATGAATGTTAATGTGTCATTCCATTGATAATCTCATAACTTCATTGTTACTTTTGTTCAATAAATACAATGGGCGGAAAAACATTTGCTCGTGTTCAATTATTTTATTTATTAGCCGTCGCATCGCCATGCAGTTGCTGTGAAAGTAGGAAAAAAATAACATTATTTCAGTAGTCAGTCGAGCTTCACCAAAGAAAATCTAAAATAGCCTACCCTCTCGAGGAGCTGGATCTCGATCTTCAATTTTTTTCACCAAGACTTTTATTTCGTTGTCCAGCTCCAAGTTGCGCTTGTACAGCGCTCTTATAGTGTCTGTTCCAATCTAAAGGAATTATGGGTAAAATCGTAATTCAGTTACCATGGTCCCCTCTGGAGGAAGGCCAGGTAGAGGGCGGGTCCCCTCTGTGGAAGGCCAGGTAGAGGGCGGGTCCCCTCGTAGGAAGGCCAGGTAGAGGGCGGACCCCCTATGTAGGAAGGCCAGGTAGAGGGCTGGTCCCCTCTGGAGGTAGGCGAGGTAGAGGGCGGACCCCCTCTGGAAGGCGGGACACCCTCAGGAAGGCCAGGTATAGGGCTGTCCCCTCTGGAGGAAGAGGGCATGCCCCTTCCAAAAGGTTTGTAAGGCGGGCCCCCTCTGGAAGGCCTTGAAGAGGAACCCCCTCGGGAAGGAGTGGAGGAGGGCCCCCACAGGCAGGAGCGGAGGGCGTGCCTCCCTGGACGGTCTGGAGGGCGGGCCCCTCGGCAGGAGCAGAGGCCGGTCCCCTGGAAGGAGCAGGGGGTGGGCCCCTCAGGCAGGAGCGGAGGGCGTGCCTCCCCTGGATGGTCTGGAGGGCGGGCCACCTCCGGCAGGAGCAGAGGGGCGGACCTCCTCAGGCAGGCGAAGAGGCCGATCCCCCTCTGGAAGGCGAGGAGTGGGCTCAGGAACCGGACAGAGCTCGGGGACCGGAGTCAGTGCGGGTGCTGGAGTGCCAGGAGGAACCGGGTGGTACCCCAGATTCACCACCCCCACTCTGATTGTCCGCAAGGGAGGAGGCTGGTAGCTAGGGACCGGGGGCAGAGGCTGGTAGCGGGGGGCGGGGGCAGAGGCCGGTAGGGGAGGACCGGGGACAGAGGCTGGTAGCTGGGGGAACGGGGACAGAGGCTGGTAGCTGGGGGCCGGGGGCAGAGGCTGGTAGCTTGGGGCCGGGGGCAGAGGCTGGTAGCGGGGAACCGGGGGCAGAGGCTGGTAGCGGGGAACCGGAGGCAGAGGCTGAGAGTAGGAGCGTGGAGGTTTAGGCCGGTCACAAAAGTCCGGTGGCACCGGCATGTAGCTCTCAGGCCAAAAGACTGTGGGGCTGAGCAGCTCAACTGCCCACTCGGGCAAGGCGTCCTCCAACTGGGCCTTGAAGAGACAGCCCTGCGTGTACGCCCCACGATAGCCTCCTGCTCCTTCCTGCTGGGAATGTTTTCCCAAAATCCATTGCTTTCATAATGAACCATAATAAATCCTCCAACTCACGGCTAAATTGATCGTCCGCTGGGTCCAATGTTGGTGCTATCATTCTGTTACGGTTGCGGGTGCAGGCAGGCAGGTAGGACCCAGACGCAGACGGTTAGGGAGAACAGCACTTTATTTATGCCTAAAGGCTAAGGCAAGGAACCAGGGAACTCAGGTGACAACAGGGAACACGCAGGACGAACAACCACAATGATAGCACAAGGAACAAAGGAAAGACAAGGGCTTAAGTAACAAACACAACGAGGAACAGCTGAGACACATTAGGGGAGGGAACAGTAATCAACACAGGAGGGAAACACACCAAAACACGACAGACCATGACACTTGATAAAAAGTGTTTTTTGTTTTTATTGTGGCTGCGTTTTTCCACAATTTATCATTATTTTTCCTCAAATACAATGTCTCTGTGCACGTATCTCTGTACAGTTAGATATTATTTTAACATCAGAGTTCCACTGTTATATTCCACCATATTCAATGTGTTGATTTATAATGAATTTTACACCATTTGGGAGGGGTAGAGGGTTGTTTCAAGCAGGGAATGCAGAGCAAACTAGGAAGCCAGGCATCAGCAGCCCTTGGTACAGATAATTGTATCCCTGTAGTAAGGCAGATGTTTTCCACTCCGCCACTGCTAGTAATGACACTCTGGCACAACTGCGTGACCTTTTAGGGGAGCTAGGAACCCACATTGGTGTCACTGTTGTGAGTCGCATATTAGCCAGCCAAACGCCCACCCCCCATGACTCCCCCTCCACTCGAGCCCATGCCCTCCCCAGTTGATATGTCTCGACTGAACATCATGGTAAAGGCAGCTGTCAAGGAACCAGTGATGTATACAGGATGGCTCGGACAAATATACAGTACAAGAGTGGATAGATGTGATGGACACCTGCATAAAAAGAACTGTCCAACTTCAGAGAAGGCCGATGAAATCCTCAGTCACCTTTTGGGATGAGCTAAGAGTATGGTCAAAGTGGGGCTGAAGAGTAGTGCTGATATCAACACACACCCTGAAGTGGTATACGATACTCAGAGGATACTTCAGTGACTCTTCATTGTCCAGCTTACCGATGGCTGATTTCTATTCTACACACCCTGATGCAAATGGGAACCCAGTGGATTATGGGTCCGGCTCAATACAGCATCTGCGTAAAAGTGAAGAAAAGATGGAGAACATGTCAATGCAAATACTATGGTTCATCAGGAACTCTCCGGTGTGTTCTGGTGTAAGCCGATCAGCAAATGGTCATCCGTGGAAGTGCAAGAGGCTATCGATGAGCACCAGAGGAGCATCAGGAAAGGAGGAGGCCCATTAAAGCAGAGAAGTTAAAAATAGTGACAGCAGCTGCCACTGCCTGTTTACCTGTATTTGAGAAGCTGACTGCAATGAGAGCTGGAGTTCAAGAAACCTCCTACACAGCCAAAGGTGAGTGCGGTCAACTCTTCAGAAGCAGGGGCCTTAGAACGAGTATTGAGCATGCTTGAAGGCGTTCTGGCCAGGGCAGCTTCACCGGTCCAACAGCTGCCCAGTGGACACGCCCCACTTCTTGCCGTGTATGTGGTGACAAAACTCACATCACACGTGAACACTGCATGAAAGAGCCGTGGAGCCACGCTCACGGTGCCCGCGGTGCCCACCTTCCCGGGCCATTCATTCATTCGTTCACGGTGTACGGCGGGAGTCGCAAGAGGTGGCTACGGTCACGGTGAAGAATGTTCAATCCAACCATCAACAATCTACCTCAATCTTCTTTCTTGGCCAATAGATCTCGATCACTCTTCTCTTCTTGCCTCTCCTCTCCCCCCCCCCCCTCCCCCCTGTGTCACTCTGGAAGTTTAATTGGGTTTATTACATGATGGACAGTGCTGTTAGCCAATCAGAGGTGAGACATTTGCATGACATGAATATTCATTATATTTATGATATATTTTTCACCAAAACAGACTCAGAGGGCAGAGGCGCCAGAGGATCAGGGTAAGGTCAGGGGGGCGTTTGCTCAAAAAAGGTTGAGAACCACTGATTTAAACCTAAAACTCTCCGGCTGAGACAGGGTACGCCACAACGCAACACATTCCATCTGCACAACCACGGCTCAGGTTCACCTGAGGCTATTACTTTTTGTAGTTCTTATCCTGGCAGAGGCGTATATGGAAGACTGAGTCCTCCTTAAAGATCCATGGACAAGTCAGACTCTGTTGATTTTAATCCCCCACTGTGACAGCCCGACCCCACATGGGAATTGTCAACAGGCTTTGTATAATTAATCATATCACAGATATCTGGTGTACTACAGCGCCTTACTGGGGCTGTAAAAGCCTCCAGAAGGTTAGTGCTTGGATTAGGGTGGATTTGGATTGGTGCTAGGGATTTGATTACCGGTTGAAGTAAAACACACACAAACATACGCTCCCAAACGCACACACACATACTCCCCCACCAGCCACACACATCAATCATTCATTCACTCATTCCCTCACTCACTCTCATACAAACACTTCCAAACACACACACACACTCCCCCAACCCACACACTCGCGCACACACACCTCTACAGATAAACCCTGCAGAGCGGCATTGGTTTTAATGTACTTTTTTTAGATACAATTTGATACTGCAAAGCCCTCTTCTCATCTTTGGACCAATTTGTTTGGATGGCCACTGCATAATTCAACAAGCAACAGACTCAGAACAAAAAGTAAAAGAAGAAGAACTCAGTTGGGGATTGGGAAAAGAAAAAAGAGTATGTAGGGGATTTGAGTGTTCATAAACATGGATGTTATAGTTAGTAAGGCTTTATCATTTGTGTGACTCTCTCAGAGCAGTGTTCTGTCTTTCTACATGCAGGGGAAATAGTTTGGTGAATTTTTACATGAACAGGAAATCGAATAACAAAAGCACTGGCATGGTGCTTTGTTATATATTTAAGTCCAGTGTGAACAGAACAGAATGTTCCTTCACACATTAGTTGCCTAGTAATGGGGACGCTGGCGAGTCTAACGCCGCTCTGTCTGGTGTTTTAATTAGTATTTTTGATATTTTTCACGAATGCATTGAACTTTTTATTTTTTTTGTCTATAGTAGTTTAGCTAAGTTTACTAGTTATATATAGTCACTTTTCGCTATTGTAAGTGTGCCAGTTTCTTATTTTTATGTGTTTTATGCGTGTTTTAGTCGTACAGTCGCTTGACAGTTGGAGGACGCTGATGCCCTTGGCCCCCGTTGCTCACCGGCTGCCGCTTCTCGCTCTGAACATCATTCTGAACATGATGGATATTGTTGGATATTCTTTCTCTGGACAACCCACGCTCTGAGGGCAGAGGAGGGGGTGTTGCTACTGTTTACCATCAAGACCTCCAAACCACCCACTCTCCATCCCTGCTGCCCATCATTTGAAGACCTGGCTTCAAACTACCCGGCCCCAAACCTCTCATCATTTCAATCATTTACCGCCCCCCAAACCCAACCCATCATTCCTACCAGATCTCTCTGAATTCATCACTGCACTATCTTCAATCTCGCCATCTGTTTTACTCATCTGCGATTTTAACCTCCACATTGTAAAAACGCTATGGACTTCCTGGACCTACTCAACTGCTTTAGCTTCACCCAACACATCAACTTTCCCACCCACAAACCGTGGGCACATCCTAGACCTGGTTTGCTCCACTGGCCTCCACATCCACAATGTCTCCAGCACCGACCTCTCCATCTCTGACCACCTGGCCATCTCAATGTTATTGACTTTCCCGCCCCGAACCCAAACAGTACTGTCGCTTCACCCACAGAACAGAACCAATCCTGTAAGACACACACACACACATACACGCGCGCACACACACACACACAGGTGAGATTAAAACCTCTATATCTGTCGGCGAAACGGGCCGCGTTTCGCCATTTCGATCAGGGTTTCCATGATCCATACATCACGTCTTTATAGGTTGGCGCACAACCCGTGTTAACCAACCCCGAGTTGATTCAACTGATGCTTAACCAGTGCGGTGGAACCGACAGCTCTGGTTTAGTTGGCACAGGGTCAATCAACCTAGAGTTCAGCGTTAACTCTGTGTTTGTAAACCTTCGTTGTGGAATTCCCCACGGTAAATCCAACAGTCAACATCTATGCGGAGGGACTTGTGGCGTCTGGCCTGCAGGGGGAGTATGAGCAGGTTGGGAGCGCACCGGATCAGCTGGGGGGATTGGGCCTGATGCGGGCACTGCTAGCAATCAGGCCAATCAGGGAGTGTGTATTATGTGCCTGCTTGTTTGTGGTAGGAAAGACCGGGAGCAGAGAGGGAGAGGATCCAACGCGGTCCTCAGAAGAGATCACAGATCACAGAGCGCTGAACGAGAGGACTCTCCCGCACTGTGTTGATTTATAGTTTCAAGCCTCGTTCTGTTTTACTTTGTTTGAAATAAACGAGCTCCCAGTGAGGGAGGACGAACTGTGGTCTCCGCATGCTCTCTAGCCTGTTACAGTGGAGCCCAATGTGGGGCGGGCGCAGACATTGACCAGTCACCGCTGGGAAGCATGCTCAGGCATCTGGCCCAGATGGCGGAACGGCAGGGCCAGCTCCAGCTGATCCAGAGCGAGGTGCTCACAGAGCTGGCCCAATCCTTGGCGGCCGATCGGGCCGTCCTACTGGAGCTCCTCGCCTCCGGGGGAGGCGGCGAGGGACCCAGGGGAGCGGGACCCGTGGCCAAACATCCACGTCCCAAAGATGGGGGAGGCGGACGATGCGGAGGCCTTCCTGGAGACCTTCAGGGGGTGGCCGAGGTCTCTGGGTGGCCTCGTTAGGAGTGGGTCACCGTCTCCTGCCGCTCCTGACGGAGGGAGGCCGGCTTGCGGCCACAGTCTGCCGGCCGGGGCCCAGCGGGACTATGGGACCATCGCCAGGGCCATCGGGACCGGCTTGGCCTCTACCCGGAAGAACATCGTCGCCGGTTCCGGACGCTGGCGTTCACCGAGGGGGACTGTCCCTTCGCCTTTGCCAAGCAGCTGCGGGACCAGGCGAGGAGGTGGCTGGTTCCGGACCAGAACTCGGCAGAGGACGTGGTGGAGCAGGTGGCCTGGAGAGGTCTGTTGAGGGTCTCCGGCCAGGACCTCCGCCTGGGTCCGGTACCACCGGCCCGAGATCTCCCGCTGCGGTCGACCTGACGGAGAGCCACCAGCAGCCCCCACCTAAACGGCCCAGCGACCACCAACACCGGTCCCACGCACGGTGCAGCTGCCCTACGGGGGGACAGGCCAAGCCCGGCGGCGAGTGGGGGGGTCCCCGTTCCGGAGCGGGCACATGAATCACCTCCACCCCCACTCCGCAGACAGGCGCTCAGATGGCAGCGGAGGGGTGTTGGAGGTGCAGGCGGCCTGGTCACTTCCAGCAGGATTGCCCTCTAATGGAGGTGGGCCAGGTCGTCCGCATCACTGGTGCCCGTCTCCTCCCCACAGTCCCGGCGAGGCGTACCGTATCCCGGTGAGGATACAACGGGATATGTACCAGGCGCTTTTGGACTCGGGCTGCATGCAGACCATGATCCATCAGCGCCTGGTGCGGTCCGAGGCATTGGTGGAGGTGTCGAGCATTTCGGTGAGGTGTATACACGGGGTATGTGCACGAGTATCCTTTGGTCCTATCGAAATTCGTAATGGGGGGAGAAAATGTAGTGTCAAGGCGGCGGTTAGCTCGAGCCTCACGCATCCCCTGATTCTTGGGTTGGATTGGGCGGGGTTTCCAATTGCTAGACCCTAGGTTGTTTGCATTGCGGGAAGTGCCTCAGGCTTCCACAGGTTTTCCCCATTTGAGTTACTCTATGGGCGCAAGCCCAGGGGCGTCCTGGACCTCATTAAAAAAAACTGGGAGGAGGGGTCCAGTGACAGCAAAAACAAAATCCAGTACGTCATGGACTTGCGTGCAAAGCTTCACTGACTAGGGACATTGTCACGTGAACACTTGCACCGAGCCAGGAACGTCAGAGACGCCTGTACGACAGAGGGACTAAGTTACGCGATCTCACCCGGGGGATAACGTCCTTTGTAGTCACGCGGCGAGTCGGGGACGTGGATTACGAGGTAGCGAGGTCGGACAAGGGCGAAAACAAGCAGGTCTACACATCAACCTCCTTAAGAGGTGGAACGATGCGGTCCTGTCGCGTTTGCATCGACGCTACCAGAGAGAGAGGAGTTCGGACCGGAAGTCCCTGCTCCAGGTCCCACCCCTCCGGTCGGTCGAGATGAAGACCTCTCTGTGAGTCAGGCAGCGGACGTGGCCAGCCTGCAAATCCAGCCGACGTCTTTTCGCCCCTGCCCGGTCGCACCCAGTTAATTACTCATGACATCGAGACGCAGCACGGGTTAACGTTGCGGTCAACCCCTACAGGCTGCCCGTCCACAAGAAGCCTGGTACGGCGCGAATTAGCAACCATGTTAGAGTTGGGTGTGGTCAAGTAGTCTCACAGTGACTGGTGCAGTCCCTTCGTGCTGTTGGGAAGCCGGACGGGTCGGTCCGGTTCTGTACCGGTTCGGGACTACCATAGGGTGAACGCGGTGTTCGACGCCTAACCAATGCCTCGGATCGACAAGCTTGTGGACCGGCTTGGCATGGCCACCTATTACACGACTCTTGGCTGCACGAAGGGCTACTGGCAGATTCCGCTGTCTCCAGCAGCCGGGAAAAAACGGCCTTCTCCACTCCACGCTCGGTCTATACCAATTCAAGGTACTTCCGTTGGGTGTTCGGGGCCCGGCCACGTTTCAGCGGCTGATGGACCGTGTGTTACGGCCCCACGCCGCGTATGCTGCTGCCTACATCTACGACATCGTCATCTATGTTGAGACGTGGGGCCAGCATATGCGGCAGCTGGCGGCCGTCCTTCAGTCGCTGAGACGGGTGGGGCTCACGGCCAACCCGAGGAAGTGCGTGATCGGGCGGAGGAGATCCAGTATCTGGGGTACCACCTGGGGGGGGGGGGGAAGGTCGGATTCGGCTTTTTTCGTCCTTTTTCGTCGTTTTTCAACGCTAGATAGACATTCATGTTAATCCCTCACCGTCGGATATAGACGAAAGGAAATCAATGTCTATCAACGGTGATGCCGTCACGTTATGCAACTATTGTCGAGTGATTTGTTTGACAGATTCACCATTAAAACGTGTTTCTGATGACATTTCTATTGAGAAATGTACTTTTTCCTTGAATTATCTTCAGTCAGTGAATGTGTATGATCTTATGAATCTTTATTATCTGAATGGGAAATGCAATATTTTAGGATCGATTCACCGTTTAAACGTGTTTCTAATAACATTTCTAGCGAGAATATACTTTTTACTTGCATAATCTTCAGTCAGTGATGTGTCTGATCTTTAGTTTTATAGTTATTAGGAAGATTAATCGTCTCGTCGCATGTTTCAACAACATCAGGTTGCTAGGGACGCTGCTTTCGCTAAACTAGCAGCTCACGTGTTTCCTGCGTTTGTGTTATTAAACCGTTACTTATGTAACTTTTAATGATATTGTAATAACCACAGGCGAGGTATTAGGCGAAGTAAGCTTGATAGCAGGTTTATGGATTCCACAATCGGACAGGCAGGCACAGCTCCACCGGAAAAACTACAACCAACCAAAACTCCCGCCCGGAAGGAACCCCCTCTCAGAAGGCCCGCCCCTTCCTCCCAAACCCTGTGACGTGAAACACGTTTATCTGAGAGCCAACCCAGTCGCCAAAAGCATACGTTGACAGGTACGTTTTCGTGAACACTGGATTACGTCGCATTTCAACATAAAATAGCGTGTTAGCACACACACACACACCACACACACACACACACACACACACACACACACACACACACACACACACACACACCACACCACACACACACACCACACAACCCCACACCACTGCATTTCGCTGCTAAAACAACAACTTGGGCTGGCTTCTAGGACATTTTGGGTGGATTTTGAACGGTATGTGGGCAGGACGTTTTGCAGGCAGGACCTGGCAACCCTGCGCGGTTGCCGAGGTGCAGAAATGCTCCGGAACAGACTGGATCCACCATGGCCAAAATAATTGTCATGAATAGCATGAATAGATTCATGCATATCATTCAACTTGAACATGTGTTTTTACAGTATAGAGTGGTGGAGGGATGACGTACACTGTAAAAAAAAATATGCTGTTTTTACGTTAAAATACCGGCAGCTGTGGTTGCCGAAACTGTACCGTTAAATTACGGTAAAACATTTTGTCATATCCGGTAAAAAAAATGTATTGATACTGTGATTTATAGTTAAAAAATGTGTTAATTCAATATTTAGCGTAAAAAATAAAGTTTTACATTAAAAAAAAAAAAAATTTACCTGAAAATGTACATGAAAAGTTGTTTTATTTTAAAGTTTAAAAAAAGTGCTTATCAATATTTTACCATAAAATTAAAGTTTTATATTTTAGAAAAACTTTTTACCTGAAAATGTGCATGAAAAGTTGTTTATTTTACAGTTAAAAAAAGTGCTTAAATCAATATTTTACCGTAAAAAATAAAGTTTTTACATTTAAAAAAACATTGTTTTACCTGAAAATGTACATGAAAAGTTGTAATTGTTTACAGTCAAATACCGGCAGCTGTGGTTGCCAGAACTTACTGTTAAATTACGGTAAAACTTTTCTTCTTTATGGTAAAAAATATATTGATACTGTTGATTTTACAGTTAACGGATTTGCTTGTTTTTTTAACAATAAAAAAACTGAAATTCCGGGAAAAAAATTCTATAAAAAAAAATATATTATTATAATATATATATTTATTATATTTTATAAATAGATATTTATTTTTAGAATTTTGTAAATATACTTAAAATATTCAGACAAATTAGCAGTTCGATTGTTGGCAGAGGATGCAGAACTTGCCAGACATAGTGTATTCTGTTGCCACATTCTATCTGTAAAGTTAATACACAGAGCATGAATTAATATTGTCAAATTACTATATGTACCAAAACAGCCAGAAAAAATATCACCTTAAGCTTTTCAAATATATACTCTTTATTTAAAATTTGTTGTAAACATCAAGTATTTTAAGTGATCATCTAACAAAATATATATGAATGATGGGTGGGTCATGAAGGAGAGCCAGGCTCTCGGGAGAGCAGCACAAAAGCAATTGTAGTAATGATACGGTTGTGGATTATTGCTATCGGCCATCTGTTTCTATGGGTGTTCTTTTTATAGATTTACTGATCTTATTTGACAGATTTCTCATGCAATTGAAATTTGGAACATTTGGATTATATGTATAAGCAAGCATGGCTCAAAAAAGAGAATCAAAATTGTAACTATCTTAGAAAAAAAAGAGCATAGAAAAAAAAGAGTTTAACATTGTAATCAATTCCATTTACTGATGGTTGGCCAGCGTAAGTACTATGTACCAAGTACTATGGGCGTTCAATTGAAAGCGCTATGTTAAATCCACATACTTCATCTACAGCAAGCCCAATTGGAACAAAACAGTGAGGTTAATTAAATGTATCATAATAAAACTGTTCCAATTTCAAACCAGTGTAGTAAGCGGAACACACTTTACTTACACAATGTAACAAGATACCTTTACACTTAAGTGAAAGTACAAAACCAGTGCAGTAAGCTGAACATGTACAAAAGTGTACCAGACAATTTTTCTTGTAAAACTTTCAACAAAACACAACACTATATCTGCAGTGTGTTATAACATCGAGTGTACCTTTATCATATTGTCCCTCAACTTCACTGGAAGGTCCACTCATGGTCAGCCAGGTCTGAGATCAGAGTGAGGACTCTGGGATTGACTGAGAACACTTTTCTCTTCTTGTTCCACTCGACTTTGGTGCCGTTCTCAGGATTTATTGAAAAGAAACACCTTTAAGAAAGAGAGAGAGAAAACATCTCAGGTGGGATATCTTATGCCTTGCATTTTCTAATGTTAAATAAAAAGAAAGGGTAACACTTTACAATAAGGTACGCAAAAACTTTGTGTAGTTATTGAGGACAAATGAGTAACGAATGATGAACGACCAGGGCCCTACCAGGGCCCTAAGTTACTGGAAATAGACTGGGGACAATGTATTCGTAGTGAGTAATGAATGATGAACAACCAGGGCCCTAACAGGGCCCTAAGTGACAGTTACTCAGTAACTACTGAGGAATTACTGGTAAACAGACTGGGGGACTAATGTATTCGTTACTGAGTAACTGTCACTTAGGGCCCTGTTAGGGTTCCAGTTAGGGCTCTGGTTGTTCATCATTCGATACTCAGTAACAAATACAGTAGTCCCCTAGTCTGTTTACCAGTAATTCCTCAGTAGTTACTGAGTAACTGTCACTTAGGGCCCTGTTAGGGCCCTGGTTGTTCATCATTCATTACTCACTAACGAATACATTAGTCCCCCAGTCTATTTACCAGTAACTTAGGGCCCTGTTAGGGCCCTGGTCGTTCATCATTCGTTACTCATTTGTTCCTCAATAACTACACAAGTTTTTGCGTACCTTATTGTAAAGTGTTACCCTTTCTTTTTATTTAACATTAGAAAATGCAAGGCATAAGATATCCCACCTGAGATGTTTTCTCTCTCTCTTTCTTAAAGGTGTTTCTTTTCAATAAATCCTGAGAACGGCACCAAAGTCGAGTGGAACAAGAAGAGAAAAGTGTTCTCAGTCAATCCCAGAGTCCTCACTCTGATCTCAGACCTGGCTGACCATGAGTGGACCTTCCAGTGAAGTTGAGGGACAATATGATAAAAGGTACACTCGATGTTATACACACTGCAGATATAGTGTTGTGTTTTTGTTGAAAGTTTTACAAGAAAAATTGTCTGGTACACTTTGTACATGTTCAGCGTTACTGCACTGGTTTTGTACTTTCACTTAAGTGTAAAGGTATCTTGTTACATTGTGTAAGTAAAGTGTGTTCCGCTTACTACACTGGTTTTGAAATTGGAACAGTTTATTATGATACATTTAATTAACCTCACTGTTTTGTTCCAATTGGGCTTGCTGTAGATGAAGTATGTGGATTTAACATAGCGCTTTCAATTGAACGCCCCATAGTACTTGGTACATAGTACTTACGCTGGCCAACCATCAGTAAATGGAATTGATTACAATGTTAAACTCTTTTTTTTTCTATGCTCTTTTTCTTTCTAAGATAGTTACAATTTTGATTCTCTTTTTTGAGCCATGCTTGCTTATACATATAATCCAAATGTTCCAAATTTCAATTGCATGAGAAATCTGTCAAATAAGATCAGTAAATCTATAAAAAAGAACACACCATAGAAACAGATGGCCGATAGCAATAATCCACAACGCGTATCATTACTACAAATTGCTTTTGTGCTGCTCTCCCGAGAGCATGGGCTCTCCTTCATGACCCACCCATCATTCATATATATTTTGTTAGATGATCAACTTAAAATACTTGATGTTTACAACAAATTTTAAATAAAGAGTATATATTTGAAAAGCTTAAGGTGGATATTTTTTCTGGCTGTTTTGGTACATATAGTAATTTGACAATATTAATTCATGCTCTGTGTATTAACTTTACAGAATAGAATGTGGCACAGAATACACTATTGTCTGGCAAGTTCTGCATCCTCTGCCAACAATCGAACTGCTAATTTGTCTGAATATTTTAAGTATATTTACAAAATATCTAAAAATAAATATCTGATATTTATAAAAATATAATAAATATAATATATAATATAATATATATTTTTTTTTATAGAATTTTTTTCCCGGAATTTCAGTTTTTTTATTGTTAAAAAAACAAGCAAATCCTTTAACTGTAAAATCAACAGTATCAATATATTTTTTACCATAAAAGAAGAAAAAGTTTTACCGTAATTTAACAGTAGAGTTCTGGCAACCACAGCTGCCGGTATTTGACTGTAAACAATTACAACTTTTCATGTACATTTTCAGGTAAAACAATGTTTTTTTAAAATGTAAAAACTTTATTTTTTACGGTAAAATATTGATTTAAGCACTTTTTTTAACTGTAAAATAAAACAACTTTTCATGCACATTTTCAGGTAAAAAAGTTTTTCTAAAATATAAAAACTTTAATTTTTATGGTAAAATATTGAATTAAGCACTTTTTTAAACTTTAAAATAAAACAACTTTTCATGTACATTTTCAGGTAAATTTTTTTTTTTTTTAATGTAAAAACTTTATTTTTTACGCTAAAATATTGAATTAAGCACATTTTTTAACTATAAAATCAACAGTATCAATACATTTTTTTTACCGTATATGACAAAAATGTTTTACCGTAATTTAACGGTACAGTTTCGGCAACCACAGCTGCCGGTATTTTAACGTAAAAACAGCATATTTTTTTTTACAGTGTACGTCATCCCTCCACCACTCTATACTGTAAAAACACATGTTCAAGTTGAATGATAATGCATGAATCTATTCATGCTATTCATGACAATTATTTTGGCCATGGTGGATCCAGATCTGTTCCGGAGCATTTCTGCACCTCGGGCAACAGCGCAGGGTTGCCAGGTCCTGCCTGCAAAAAACGTCCTGCCCACATACCGTTCAAAATCCACCCAAAATGTCCTAGAAGCAGCCCAAGTTGTTGTTTTAGCAGCGAAATGCAGTGTGTGTGTGTGTGTGTGTGTGTGTGTGTGTGTGTGTGTGTGTGTGTGTGTGTGTGTGTGTGTGTGTGTGTGTGTGTGTGTGTGTGTGTGTGTGTGTGTGTGTGTGTGTGCTAACACGCTATTTTATGTTGAAATGCGACGTAATCCAGTGTTCACGAAAACGTACACTGTCAACGTATGCTTTTGGCGACTGGGTTGGCTCTCAGATAAACGTGTTTCACGTCACAGGGTTTGGGAGGAAGGGGCGGGCCTTCTGAGAGGGGGTTCCTTCCGGGCGGGAGTTTTGGTTGTTGTAGTTTTCCGGTGGAGCTGTGCCTGCCTGTCCGATTGTGGAATCCAATAAACCTGCTATCAAGCTTACTTCGCCTAATACCTCGCCTGTGGTTATTACAATATCATTAAAAGTTACATAAAGTAACGGTTTAATAACACAAACGCAGGAAACACGTGAGCTGCTAGTTTAGCGAAAGCAGCGTCCCTAGCAACCTGATGTTGTTGAAACATGCGAGCGAGACGATTAAATCTTCCTAATAACTATAAAACTAAAGATCAGACACAATCACTGACTGAAGATTATGCAAGTAAAAAGTATATTTCTCGCTAGAAATGTTATTAGAAACACGTTTAACGGTGAATCGATCCTAAAATATTGCATTTCCCATTCAGATAATAAAGATTCATAAAGATCATACACATTCACTGACTGAAGATAATTCAAGGAAAAAGTACATTTCTCAATAGAAATGTCATCAGAAACACGTTTAATGGTGAATCTGTCAAACAAATCAATCGACAATAGTTGCATAACGTGACGGCATCACCGTTGATAGACATTGATTTCCTTTCGTCTATATCCGACGGTGAGGGATTAACATGAATGTCTATCTAGCGTTGAAAAACGACGAAAAAGGACGAAAAAAGCCGGACCTTCCCCCCCCCCCCCAGGTGGTACCCCAGATACTGGATCTCCCTCCGCCCGATCACGCACTTCCTCGGGTTGGCCGTGAGCCCCACCCGTCTCAGCGACTGAAGGACGGCCGCCACCTGCTGCATATGCTGCCCCCACGTCTCACCATAGATGACGATGTCATCGATGTAGGCAGCAGCATATGTGGCGTGGGGCCGTAACACACGGCCCATCAGCCGCTGAAACGTGGCCGGGGCCCCGAACAACCCGAACGGAAGTACCTTGAATTGGTATAGACCGAGCGTGGAGTGGAGAAGGCCGTTTTTTCCCGGGCTGCTGGAGACAGCGGAATCTGCCAGTAGCCCTTCGTGCAGCCAAGAGTCGTGTAATAGGTGGCCATGCCAAGCCGGTCCACAAGCTTGTCGATCCGAGGCATTGGTTAGGCGTCGAACACCGCGTTCACCCTATGGTAGTCCCGAACCGGTACAGAACCGGACCGACCCGTCCGGCTTCCCAACAAGCACGAAGGGACTGCACCAGTCACTGTGAGACTCCTCGACCACACCCAACTCTAACATGGTTGCTAATTCGCGCCGTACCAGGCTTCTTGTGGACGGGCAGCCTGTAGGGGTGTGACCGCAACGTTAACCCGTGCTGCGTCTCGATGTCATGAGTAATTAACTGGGTGCGACCGGGCAGGGGCGAAAAGACGTCGGCTGGATTTGCAGGCTGGCCACGTCCGCTGCCTGACTCACAGAGAGGTCTTCACCTCGACCGACCGGAGGGGTGGGACCTGGAGCAGGGACTTCCGGTCCGAACTCCTCTCTCTCTGGTAGCGTCGACGCAAACGCGACAGGGACCGCATCGTTCCACCTCTTAAGGAGGTTGATGTGGTAGACCTGCTTGTTTTCGCCCTTGTCCGACCTCGCTACCTCGTAATCCACGTCCCCGACTCGCCGCGTGACTACAAAGGACGTTATCCCCCGGGGTGAGATCGCGTAACTTAGTCCCTCTGTCGTACAGGCGTCTCTGACGTTCCTGGACTCGGTGCAAGTGTTCACGTGACAATGTCCCTAGTCAGTGAAGCTTTGCACGCAAGTCCATGACGTACTGGATTTTGTTTTTGCTGTCACTGGACCCCTCCTCCCAGTTTTTTTTAATGAGGTCCAGGACGCCCCTGGGCTTGCGCCCATAGAGTAACTCAAATGGGGAAAACCCTGTGGAAGCCTGAGGCACTTCCCGCAATGCAAACAACCTAGGGTCTAGCAATTGGAAACCCCGCCCAATCCAACCCAAGAATCAGGGGATGCGTGAGGCTCGAGCTAACCGCCGCCTTGACACTACATTTTCTCCCCCCATTACGAATTTCGATAGGGACCAAAGGATACTCGTGCACATACCCCGTGTATACACCTCACCGAAATGCTCGACACCTCCACCAATGCCTCGGACCGCACCAGGCGCTGATGGATCATGGTCTGCATGCAGCCCGAGTCCAAAAGCGCCTGGTACATATCCCGTTGTATCCTCACCGGGATACGGTACGCCTCGCCGGGACTGTGGGGAGGAGACGGGGCACCAGTGATGCGGACGACCTGGCCCACCTCCATTAGAGGGCAATCCTGCTGGAAGTGACCAGGCCGCCTGCACCTCCAACACCCCTCCGCTGCCATCTGAGCGCCTGTCTGCGGAGTGGGGGTGGGAGGTGATTCATGTGCCCGCTCCGGAACGGGGACCCCCCCACTCGCCGCCGGGCTTGGCCTGTCCCGCCGTAGGGCAGCTGCACCGGTGCGTGGGACCGGTGTTGGTGGTCGCTGGGCCGTTTAGGTGGGGGCTGCTGGTGGCTCTCCGTCAGGTCGACCGCAGCGGAGAGGATCTCGGGCCGGTGGTACCGGACCCAGGCGGAGGTCCTGGCCGGAAGACCCTCAACAGACCTCTCCAGGGCCACCTGCTCCACCACGTCCTCTGCCGAGTTCTGGTCCGGAACCAGCCACCTCCTCGCCTGGTCCCGCAGCTGCTTGGCAAAGGCGAAGGGACAGTCCCCCTCGGTGAACGCCAGCGTCCGGAACCGGCGACGATGTTCTTCCGGGTAGAGGCCAAGCCGGTCCCGGATGGCCCTGGCGATGGTCCCATAGTCCCGCTGGGCCCCGGCCGGCAGACTGTGGGCCGCAAGCCGGGCCTCCCTCCGTCAGGAGCGGCAGGAGACGGTGAGCCCACTCCTAACGAGGCCACCCAGAGACCTCGGCCACCCCCTGAAAGGTCTCCAGGAAGGCCTCCGCATCGTCCGCCTCCCCCATCTTTGGGACGTGGATGTTGGCCACGGGTCCCGCTCCCCTGGGTCCCTCGCCGCCTCCCCCGGAGGCGAGGAGCTCCAGTAGGACGGCCCGATCGGCCGCCAAGGATTGGGCCAGCTCTGTGAGCACCTCGCTCTGGATCAGCTGGAGCTGGCCCTGCCGTTCCGCCATCTGGGCCAGATGCCTGAGCATGCTTCCCAGCGGTGACTGGTCAATGTCTGCGCCCGCCCCACATTGGGCTCCACTGTAACAGGCTAGAGAGCATGCGGAGACCACAGTTCGTCCTCCCTCACTGGGAGCTCGTTTATTTCAAACAAAGTAAAACAGAACAGAGGCTTGAAACTATAAATCAACACAGTGCGGGAGAGTCCTCTCGTTCAGCGCTCTGTGATCTGTGATCTCTTCTGAGGACCGCGTTGGATCTCTCCCTCTCTCTGCTCCCGGTCTTTCCTACCACAAACAAAGCAGGCACATAAATACACACTCCCTGATTGGCCTGATTGCTAGCAGGTGCCCGCAATCAGGCCCAATCCCCCCAGCTGATCCGGTGCGCTCCCAACCTGCTCATACTCCCCCTGCAGGCCAGACGCCACAAGTCCCTCCGCATAGATGTTGACTGTTGGATTTACCGTGGGGAATTCCACAAACGAAGGTTTACAAACACAGAGTTAACGCTGAACTCTAGGTTGATTGACCCTGTGCCAACTAAACCAGAGCTGTCGGTTCCACCGCACGGGTTAAGCATCAGTTGAATCAACTCGGGGTTGGTTAACACGGGGTTGTGCGCCAAACCTATAAAGACGTGATGTATGGATCATGGAAACCCTGATCGAAATGGCGAAACGCGGCCCGTTTCGCCGACAGATATAGAGGTTTTAATCTCACCTGTGTGTGTGTGTGTGCGCGCGTGTATGTGTGTGTGTGTGTCTTACAGGATTGGTGTCTGTTCTGTGGGTGAAGCGACAGTACTGTTTGGGTTCGGGGGCGGGAAAGTCAATAACAAGTGAGATGGCCAGGTGGTCAGAGATGGAGAGGTCGGTGCTGGAGACATTGTGGATGTGGAGGCCAGTGGAGCAAACCAGGTCTAGGATGTGCCCACGGTTGTGGGTGGGAAAGTTGATGTGTTGGGTGAAGCTAAAGCAGTTGAGTAGGTCCAGGAAGTCCATAGCGTTTTTACAATGTGGAGGTTAAAATCGCAGATGAGTAAAACAGATGGCGAGATTGAAGATAGTGCAGTGATGAATTCAGAGAGATCTGGTAGGAATGATGGGTTGGGTTTGGGGGGGCGGTAAATGATTGAAATGATGAGAGGTTTGGGGCCGGGTAGTTTGAAAGCCAGGTCTTCAAATGATGGGGCAGCAGGGATGGAGAGTGGGGTGGTTTGGAGGTCTTGATGGTAAACAGTAGCAACACCCCCTCCTCTGCCCTCAGAGCGTGGGTTGTCCAGAGAAAGAATATCCAACAATATCCATCATGTTCAGAATGATGTTCAGAGCGAGAAGCGGCAGCCGGTGAGCAACGGGGGCCAAAGGGCATCAGCGTCCTCCAACTGTCAAGCGACTGTACGACTAAAACACGCATAAAACACATAAAAATAAAGAAAACTGGCACACTTACAATAGCGAAAAGTGACTATATATAACTAGTAAACTTAGCTAAACTACTATAGACAAAAAAAATAAAAAAGTTCAATGCATTCGTGAAAAATATCAAAAATACTAATTAAAAACAAGCCAGACAGAGCGGCGTTAGACTCGCCAGCGTCCCCATTACTAGGCAACTAATGTGTGAAGGAACATTCTGTTCTGTTCACACTGGACTTAAATATATAACAAAGCACCATGCCAAGTGCTTTTGTTATTCGATTTCCTGTTCATGTAAAAATTCAACCAAACTATTTCCCCTGCATGTAGAAAGACAGAACACTGCTCTGAGAGAGTCACACAAATGATAAAGCCTTACTAACTATAACATCCATGTTTATGAACACTCAAATCCCCTACATACTCTTTTTTCTTTTCCCAATCCCCAACTGAGTTCTTCTTCTTTTACTTTTTGTTCTGAGTCTGTTGCTTGTTGAATTATGCAGTGGCCATCCAAACAAAATTGGTCCAAAAGATGAGAAGAGGGCTTTGCAGTATCAAATTGTATCTAAAAAAAAGTACATTAAAACCAATGCCGCTCTGCAGGGTTTATCTGTAGAGGTGTGTGTGCGCGAGTGTGTGGGTTGGGGGAGTGTGTGTGTGTGTTTGGAAGTGTTTGTATGAGAGTGAGTGAGGGAATGAGTGAATGAATGATTGAGTGTGTGGCTGGTGGGGGAGTATGTGTGTGTGCGTTTGGGAGCGTATGTTTGTGTGTGTTTTACTTCAACCGGTAATCAAATCCCTAGCACCAAATCCAAATCCACCCTAATCCAAGCACTAACCTTCTGGAGGCTTTTACAGCCCCAGTAAGGCGCTGTAGTACACCAGATATCTGTGATATGATTAATTATACAAAGCCTGTTGACAATTCCCATGTGGGGTCGGGCTGTCACAGTGGGGGATTAAAAATCAACAGAGTCTGACTTGTCCATGGATCTTTAAGGAGGACTCAGTCTTCCATATACGCCTCTGCCAGGATAAGAACTACAAAAAGTAAATAGCCTCAGGTGAACCTGAGCCGTGGTTGTGCAGATGGAATGTGTTGCGTTGTGGCGTACCCTGTCTCAAGCCGGAGAGTTTTAGGTTTAAATCAGTGGTTCTCAACCTTTTTTGAGCAAACGCCCCCCTGACCTTACCCTGATCCTCTGGCGCCTCTGCCCTCTGAGTCTGTTTTGGTGAAAAATATATCAATAAATATAATGAATATTCATGTCATGCAAATGTCTCACCTCTGATTGGCTAACAGCACTGTCCATCAATGTAATAAACCCAATTAAACTTCCAGAGTGACACAGGGGGGAGGGGGGGGGGGGGAGAGGAGAGGCAAGAAGAGAAGAGTGATCGAGATCTATTGGCCAAGAAAGAAGAGTTGAGGTAGATTGTTGATGGTTGGATTGAACATTCATTCACCGTGACCGTAGCCACACTCTTGCGACTCCCGCCGTACACCGTGAACGAATGAATGAATGGCCCGGGAACGGTGGGCACCGCGGGCACCGTGAGCGTGGCTCCACGGCTCTTTCATGCAGTGTTCACGTGTGATGTGAGTTTTGTCACCACATACACGGCAAGAAGTGGGGCGTGTCCACTGGGCAGCTGTTGGACCGGTGAAGCTGCCCTGGCCAGAACGCCTTCAAGCATGCTCAATACTCGTTCTAAGGCCCCTGCTTCTGAAGAGTTGACCGCACTCACCTTTGGCTGTGTAGGAGGTTCTTGAACTCCAGCTCTCATTGCAGTCAGCTTCTCAAATACAGGTAAACAGGCAGTGGCAGCTGCTGTCACTATTTTTAACTTCTCTGCTTTAATGGGCCTCCTCCTTTCCTGATGCTCCCTCTGGTGCTCATCGATAGCCTCTTGCACTTCCACGGATGACCATTTGCTGATCGGCTTACACCAGAACACACCGGAGAGTTCCTGATGAACATCATAGTAATTTGCATTGACATGTTCTCCATCTTTTCTTCACTTTTACGCAGATGCTGTATTGAGCCGGACCCAGTAATCCACTGGGTTCCCATTTGCATCAGGGTGTGTAGAATAGAAATCAGCCATCGGTAAGCTGGACAATGAAGAGTCACTGAAGTATCCTCTGAGTATGTCGTATACCACTTCAGGGTGTGTGTTGATATCAGCACTACTCTTCAGCCCCACTTTGACCATACTCTTAGCTCATCCCAAAAGGTGACTGAGGATTTCATCGGCCTTCTCTGAAGTTGGACAGTTCTTTTTATGCAGGTGTCCATCACATCTATCCACTCTTGTACTGTATATTTGTCCGAGCCATATCCTGTATACATCACTGGTTCCTTGACAGCTGCCTTTACCATGATGTTCAGTCGAGACATATCAACTGGGGAGGGCATGGGCTCGAGTGGAGGGGGAGTCATGGGGGGTGGGCGTTTGGCTGGCTAATATGCGACTCACAACAGTGACACCAATGTGGGTTCCTAGCTCCCCTAAAAGGTCACGCAGTTGTGCCAGAGTGTCATTACTAGCAGTGGCGGGAGTGGAAAACATCTGCCTTACTACAGGGATACAATTATCTGTACCAAGGGCTGCTGATGCCTGGCTTCCTAGTTTGCTCTGCATTCCCTGCTTGAAACAACCCTCTACCCCTCCCAAATGGTGTAAAATTCATTATAAATCAAACACATTGAATATGGTGGAATATAACAGTGGAACTCTGATGTTAAAATAATATCTAACTGTACAGAGATACGTGCACAGAGACATTGTATTTGAGGAAAAATAATGATAAATTGTGGAAAAACGCAGCCACAATAAAAACAAAAAACACTTTTTATCAAAGTGTCATGGTCTGTCGTGTTTTGGTGTGTTTCCCTCCTGTGTTGATTACTGTTCCCTCCCCTAATGTGTCTCAGCTGTTCCTCGTTGTGTTTGTTACTTAAGCCCTTGTCTTTCCTTTGTTCCTTGTGCTATCATTGTGGTTGTTCGTCCTGCGTGTTCCCTGTTGTCACCTGAGTTCCCTGGTTCCTTGCCTTAGCCTTTAGGCATAAATAAAGTGCTGTTCTCCCTAAACCGTCTGCGTCTGGGTCCTACCTGCCTGCCTGCACCCGCAACCGTAACAGAATGATAGCACCAACATTGGACCCAGCGGACGATCAATTTAGCCGTGAGTTGGAGGATTTATTATGGTTCATTATGAAAGCAATGGATTTTTGGGAAAACATTCCCAGCAGGAAGGAGCAGGAGGCTATCGTGGGGCGTACACGCAGGGCTGTCTCTTCAAGGCCCGAGTTGGAGGACGCCTTGCCCGAGTGGGCAGTTGAGCTGCTCAGCCCCACAGTCTTTTGGCCTGAGAGCTACATGCCGGTGCCACCGGACTTTTGTGACCGGCCTAAACCTCCACGCTCCTACTCTCAGCCTCTGCCCCCGGTTCCCCGCTACCAGCCTCTGCCCCCGGTTCCCCGCTACCAGCCTCTGCCCCCGGCCCCAAGCTACCAGCCTCTGCCCCCGGCCCCCAGCTACCAGCCTCTGTCCCCGGTCCCCAGCTACCAGCCTCTGTCCCCGGTCCTCCCCTACCGGCCTCTGCCCCCGGCCCCCCGCTACCAGCCTCTGCCCCCGGTCCCTAGCTACCAGCCTCCTCCCTTGCGGACAATCAGAGTGGGGGTGGTGAATCTGGGGTACCACCCGGTTCCTCCTGGCACTCCAGCACCCGCACTGACTCCGGTCCCCGAGCTCTGTCCGGTTCCTGAGCCCACTCCTCGCCTTCCAGAGGGGGATCGGCCTCTTCGCCTGCCTGAGGAGGTCCGCCCTCTGCTCCTGCCGGAGGTGGCCCGCCCTCCAGACCATCCAGGGGAGGCACGCCCTCCGCTCCTGCCTGAGGGGGCCCACCCCCTGCTCCTTCCAGAGGGGGACCGGCCTCTGCTCCTGCCGGAGGGGGCCCGCCCTCCAGACCGTCCAGGGGAGGCACGCCCTCCGCTCCTGCCTGTGGGGGCCCTCCTCCACTCCTTCCCGAGGGGGGTTCCTCTTCAAGGCCTTCCAGAGGGGGCCCGCCTTACAAACCTTTTGGAAGGGGCATGCCCTCTTCCTCCAGAGGGGACCAGCCCTATACCTGGCCTTCCTGAGGGGTCCCGCCTTCCAGAGGGGGTCCGCCCTCTACCTCGCCTACCTCCAGAGGGGACCAGCCCTCTACCTGGCCTTCCTACATAGGGGGTCCGCCCTCTACCTGGCCTTCCTACAGAGGGGACCCGCCCTCTACCTGGCCTTCCACCAGAGGGGACCCGCCCTCTACCTGGCCTTCCTCCAGAGGGGACCATGGTAACTGAATTACGATTTTAACCCATAATTCCTTTAGATTGGAACAGACACTATAAGAGCGCTGTACAAGCGCAACTTGGAGCTGGACAACGAAATAAAAGTCTTGGTGAAAAAAAAATTGAAGATCGAGATCCAGCTCCTCGAGAGGGTAGGCTATTTTTAGATTTTCTTTGGTGAAGCTCGACTGACTACTGAAATAATGTTATTTTTCCTACTTTCACAGCAACTGCATGGCGATGCGACGGCTAATAAATAAAATAATTGAACACGAGCAAATGTTTTTCCGCCCATTGTATTTATTGAACAAAAGTAACAATGAAGTTATGAGATTATCAAATGGAATGACACATTAACATTCATTTAATAAGTATGGAAAGCGGGACAAGAGGTTTCTCCCGAAATGACGTCAAACGCGTCATTTGACGTCATTTCGTGAGAAAATTTGATGAGAAAAAATGGGCCAAGGGGAGACTTTAGACTGATATTTATTTATATATTTATTTATATTACAATAGCGATTTTATAATGATAGAACGCCGGTTCTAAATGGGTGAAGTATCCCTTTAACCATCCGCTTATACTGAGCTGACAAGTCGCTGGCGAACTCTGCATATGTTTGGCCATTTTTCTTCTCCCAGGACCTAAAACGCTGGCGATATGCTTCCGGCACAAATTCATAAGCCTTAAGTACGGCTGCTTTTATTTTGTTATAGCAAGAGCTATCCTCCACAGTCAGAGATGAATATGCCTCCTGCACCTTTCCTGATAGAACACTCTGAAGCATGAGGGCACAGTCCGCATCAAGCCAATCCCTAGCCTTAGATACGCGTTCAAATAGCAAGAAAAAAGTGTCTGGGTCTTTTTCATTAAATCGTGGCAACAAGCGCAAGTTATTAATGTCTAACCGATCAGAAGACCTGGGCAGCTGCCCGCTCACAGCCTCGCCGGACAATAGGCCAACCCTCACCAGAGACAAACGATATCCCTCCAAATACATTTTTTGCTTTTGCCGATATGACGGATTCTCTCCACTTAAAGATGTTTTTTAACGTCAAGGAAAGTTCTTGTTTCATTTTTTCATGGTCCAACTGCAACATCAGAATATCTCTGTTGCTCAAAAGTTAACCCATGAGTCTGAAAAGACACAGCAGGATTGAGAAAAATTCACCTTAGCCTCAGACATTATTCCATCTTCAATTAACTTATTTTTTATGGCCGCTTTATCGTTCTCTTTGAGACGTTTGTCACCTTCGACCTCCACTGAATAATGTGCAGCAACCTTGAGCAACTGCTCTTTTGTGCATTTATCCAGGGATTCCTGAGATGGGTCAGCAATAAATGCTTCAACTTGAGAAATTACAAAATATGTAGTATAATAAACAAGGCCAACACCAAAGGACCAGATAGCCACAACGCCGTTCACTCGTGCGCACCAGAGGAATGAACCTCTTAAGATTGGAGTTTCCCTGCTATCTAAACCCAACCCGCTAACTAATCTCCCCCCTAGTCTTCATGTGGTTAGTTGTGGTGGGTATTTATGCACTGTTGACCGCTGGATCAGGAAGGCGACTAGCAAGCCTCCCGAAACCACGGACATGCTCCCGAGCAACGCTTCTCCCACGTTCACCACAACACTACACACCAGCTCAACAAACCCAAAGGGATACGTCGCTACAGCCTACAAGGGAAAAATCCTCCCCATTTTACCAGACTGCGCACAAGCAACCTGCGAATGTTATCCGGATCAGCTGATAGCAGCACAAAACAACGGTCAAGCAAACAAATACTCAAATGTCCAAATTGAGCTAAGAAACACTACACAATCTTTCTGAAATAGTCTACTTACTCAACAAAGCTATCATACAACGCGTCCTTTCCTCTACGTTCTCCCACAAAAGCAAACAAAAAGTTTACAGGCGTGCACCTGCACAGGTAAACCGGAGAACAAAGGATCCATACCAGAGCACACCACTAGCACTACCACTGGTGCAGTGTTCGAATTACGGGGGGTACCGGGGGGGTCTGACGGTCCCGATTGAGACTTGATACCCCCCAAATGGCATTAAAATGAAACTTCAAATTGCGTGTTTAAAAGTGTCTTCTTATTTCTTAAATGCGTTCGATGTTTACTATGAGTAATATACTGACATTAAAATTCAAACACCCCTTGAATGGACTGTACCATTAACACGTCTTCAGCGGTCTTTCAACGTCTTCTCTATGGCTTGACCTCGACTTGAACTCGTCGTCTGACTTTAACTTAAACTTGACGCGCTCACTACTTCAAGAACACCGACGAACAGGACACTGATGGACCGAAATGTCTAAGCTGTGAGGGGATCTACTCGTATCAAGGTAAAGGTTTCTCTACGTTTTCTAGTTTCTACGGAGTTGTGATGTATATAGAAAGTATATATATATAGAAATTAGAAAGTATATATATATACCAATTGGTGTTTTAAGTTCTGCATATATTGTGTTGTTTGATTAACAGCCGCCCCGGAATGGTTAGGTGCTAATCTATTTACGATGCTAGATGTGTAGGCTGTCCTTAAAATTAAACTCTTTGTTATGGTATTCGTCAATCTAAGTGTAAATTATCCCGTACACTGACGGCAATCTGACTTCTGATCTGACGATTTTGCACACATCTGTAGTCGGACAGGTGCGAAGGATATTATCCCAGTGAAGATGTAATTCAAGTGTTAAAAAAAGACAGTTCCTGCCTACTGTCCATTCCACCAACAAACGTTAATACAACAACGAACTTGCGAAGCACCTGTCCAACTACATAGGTGCGCAAAAGCCTCTGTTTGAACAGTACGTCTCATCTCATCTCATCGTCATCCGCTTATCCGGGGTCGGGTCGCGGGGGGAGCAGCTCAAGCAGGGGGCCCCAGACTTCCCTTTCCCGGGCCACATTGACCAGCTCTGACGGGGGGATCCCGAGGCGTTCCCAGGCCAGTGTTGAGATATAATCTCTCCACCTAGTCCTGGGTCTTCCCCGAGGTCTCCTCCCCACTGGACGTGCCTGAAACACCTCCCAAGGAAGGCGCCCAGTGGGCATCCTTACCAGATGCCCGAACCACCTCAGCTGACTCCTTTCTAAGTAAAGGAGCAGCGGCTCTAATCCGAGTTCCTCACGGATGGCTGAGCTTCTCACCCTATCCCTAAGGGAGACGCCAGCCACCCTTCTGAGAAAACTCATCTCGGCCGCTTGTACCCGCGATCTCGTCCTTTCGGTCATCACCCAGCCCTCATGTCCATAGGTGAGGATAGGAACGAAGATCGACCGGTAGATCGAGAGCTTTGCCTTGCGGCTCAGCTCTCTTTTCGTTACAACGGTGCGGTAAAGCGAACGCAATACCGCCCCCGCTGCTCCGATTCTCCGGCCAATCTCACGCTCCATAGTACCCTCACTCGCGAACAAGACCCCGAGGTACTTGAACTCCTTCACTTGGGCTAAGGACTCATTTCCTACCCGGAGTAAGCAATCCACCGGTTTCCTGCTAAGAGTCATGGCCTCAGATTTAGCGGTGCTGATCCTCATCCCAGCCGCTTCACACTCGGGCGCCAGCCGATCCAGTGAGTGCTGAAGGTCACAGGCCGATGATCCAATGAGGACCACATCATCTGCAAAGAGCAGTGACGAGATCCTCAGACCACCGAACTGCAACCCCTCCCCACCACGACTACGCCTCGATATCCTGTCCATGTATATCACAAACAGGATTGGTGACAAGGCGCAGCCCTGGCGGAGACCAGCACCCACTGAGAACGAAACTGACTGGCTGCCGAGAACACGAACACAGCTCTCGCTTTGGGAGTACAAAGATTGGATGGCCCTGAGGATAGACCCCCTTACCCCATACTCCCGCAGCACCTCCCACAGTTTCTCCCGGGGGACCCGGTCATATGCCTTCTCCAGATCCACAAAACACATGTAGACCGGATGGGCATACTCCCAGGCCCCCTCCAGGATCCTTGCGAGAGTGAAGAGCTGGTCGGTAGTTCCACGTCCGGGGCGAAAACCGCATTGTTCCTCTTCAATCTGAGGTTCGACGATCGGCCGAACCCTCCTTTCCAGCACCTTAGAGTAGACTTTACCAGGGAGGCTGAGAAGTGTGATACCCCGGTAATTGGCACACACTCTCTGGTCCCCCTTTTTGAACAGGGGAACCACCACCCCAGTTTGCCACTCCTTTGGCACTGTACCCGACTCCCACGCGATGTTGAATAGGCGTGTCAACCATGACGGCCCCTCAACACCCAGAGCCTTTAGCATTTCTGGCTGGATCTCATCAATCCCTGGGGCTTTGCCACTGCAGAGATGTTTGACTACCTCAGTGACCTCCACCAGGGAAATTGACGACGAAACACCATCAACCTCGAGCTCTGCCTCCAACATAGAGGGCGTGTTATTCGGATTCAGGAGTTCCTCAAAGTGTTCCTTCCAACGTCCGACGACCTCCTCAGTTGAGGTCAACAGAGTCCCATCCTTACTGTACACAGCTTGGATGGTTCCCCGTTTCCCCCTCCTGAGGTGCCGGATAGTCTTCCAGAAACACTTTGGTGCCGACCGAAAGTCCTTCTCCATGGCCTCTCCGAACTTCTCCCACACCCGCTGCTTAGCCTCCAACACGGCAGCCGCTGCAGCCCTTGGAGCCTGTCGGTACCCTGCAACCGAGTCAGGAGTCCTCCAGGATATCATATCCCGGAAGGCCTCCTTCTTCAGTCGGACGGCTTCCCTGACCACCGGTGTCCACCACGGTGTCCGAGGGTTACCGCTCCTTGAGGAGCCTAAGACCCTGAGGCCACAGCTAGCCACCGCAGCTTCAGCAATGGAGGCTTTGAACACCGCCCACTCCGGCTCAATGCCCCCAACCTCCACAGGAATGCCAGAAAAGCTCCGCCGGAGGTGTGAGTTGAAGATACCTAGGACGGGGGCCTCCTCCAGACGTTCCCAGTTCACCCGCACTACTCGTTTGGGCTTACCAGGTCTATCCAGGTCTATTTCCCCCATTCCCTGATCCAACTCACAACCAGATGGTGGTCGGTTGACAGTTCCGCCCCTCTCTTTACCCGAGTGTCCAAAACATGCGGCCTCAGATCAGATGACACGATCACGAAATCGATCATCGATCTTCGGCCTAGGGTACTCTGGTACCAGGTACACTTATGAGCACCCTTATGTTCGAACATGGTGTTTGTTATGGATAATCCATGACTAGCACAGAAGTCCAATAACTAACGACCGCTCGGATTTAGATCAGGGAGGCCGTTCCTCCCCACCACGCCTCTCCAGGTGTCTCCATCGTTGCCCACGTGGGCGTTGAAGTCTCCCAGCAGAACTACGGAGTCCCCTACTGGAGCCCCATACAGGACTCCATTCAGGGTCTCCAAGAAGGCCGAGTACTCTGAGCTGCTGTTTGGTGCATACGCACAAACAACAGTCAGAGTTTTCCCCCCTACAACCCTTAGGCGCAGGGAGGCGACCGGGGTAAACTCCAACACCGCGGCGCTCAGCCGGGGATTTATGAGTATCCCCACACCCGCCCGGCGCCTCACGCCCTCGGCAACTCCGGAGAAGAATAGAGTCCAACCCTTATCCAGGAGTACGGTACCAGAGCTGAGACTGTGCGTGGAGGTAAGCCCCACCAGATCTAACTGATAGCGCTCCACCTCCCTCACAAGCTCCGGTTCCTTTCCCCACAGCGAGGTGACGTTCCACGTCCCCAGAGCCAGCTTCTGCCGCCCGGGTCTGGTCCGTCGAGACCCCTGACCTTCGCTGCCACCCATGTGGCTGCGCACCCGACCCCAACGGGTCTTCCCATAGGTGGTGGGCCCATGGGATGAAGAGAGGGGGGGTGCCACGTAGTTTGTTCGGGCTGTGCCCGACCGGGCTCCGTGGCAAACCCGGCCACCAGGCGCTCGCCATCGAGCCCTCCGTCTGGGCCTGGCTCCAGACGGGGGCCCCGGGCTTCCTCCGGGCCGGGTCACATCTCCTCTTTTTTCGTTATTCATTGGAGTTTTTTGAACCATTCTTAGTCTGGCCCCTCACCTGAGACCACTCTGCCATGAGAGACCCTACCAGGAGCACAAGGCTCCAGACAACACAGCTCTCAGGTTCACAGGGACACGCAAACCTCTCCACCACGATAAGGTGACGGTTCCAGGAGAGGGAACAGTACGTCGTCATATGTAATTTCTTTCATATTTCATTCACAGAGCAATGAGCAAGAAACGAAAATACTTTTTTGGCTCTAAAAGAAGAGTAAGTGCATTGAGCAATGCATAACAAATGAAGAGGTTAAGTGACTAAGAGAAGACATATGTTGCACTTGCTTGCAACCTTATAAAATGTTATTTATGAAGGAAACAGATACTGTGGAGTCAGGGAGGAGGCAGAGCCAGGGAGAGAACACTAAACAACACAGCCAGGAGCAGCAGGCAGAAGGGAGACAACCAGAGGAGGACCATGAGCAGACAAAAGGATAGAAATTGAGGAGGATGGGGCATCAGGGATAGGGCAGCAGGAGGATGTTGAGCAGGCAACAGGGACAGAGCAAGATGAGGACATGGGACAGGACCATATACAAGCAGGACATGAACAAGAAGTGAGAAGTTTTTAGAGTGTGATAACTGCAAGTGCCATCACATGTGTATTTGTGTATTTATGTATTTATGAATTTACTGTAATATGATTTATATTTTGAAGGCAAATGTGGCTGGAGCAAATGAGGAGGCAGGGATGATACCAGATTGCTGGACGAGAGAACAGTGGAAGGGCTGGAGGGAGAGGAATCTGTGGTTATATTGCAAATATGGCAAACTAGGATGCCATGCATGCAGGGAGGCAAAGACCGTGTTACTCTCAGCAAAAGTTGCAGGTATGCATTTTTCATCAGAGTGGGTAAATGCAGAGGTAGGCAGCAGTTGTAAAAAAACACTGTTGAAGAAAATTTACAAACATAAAGATAGTGCATCACATCTGAGGGCCTTAGAAATTCAAAGCCAGAGGCAAAAAGAAATTCTGCCGAAAAATGTGCTGACCATCAATGCCAATTTGGTGAGGGAAACAATCAGTGCTTTCCGAACAGCATATGTAGTTGCCAAGGAAAGGTTGGCTTTTAGGAAGATGCCTTCCTTAATGGCGCTCCAGGAGCTCAATGGTGCTGAGGTAGGACCTGTGCACCGTTCCGACCAATCCTGTGCCCAAATTGTGCAGCACATAATGGTTACTAAAGTAAAATAAAACAACACCAATCTGTCCATCACTATTGATGAGAGCACATTATTTGGCCTGGCATACATGATTCTGTACATCAGATGCGATGTGACAGGGGATGGGGATGTGGATAATGTTTTCCTGGACCTTGTGGAGTTGACAGAGGGGACTGATGCCAGATCCACCCTTATGAAGCTTTAAGGGAAAGCCTTAGAGTAGCTGGGTTTGACTAAGATTACCTACAGAGACACCTTTTAAGTGTTGCCACTGACGGTGCCTCTGTCCTGACAGGATCAAAATCTGGAGTCATCTCTAGACTAAAAGTGGATTTCCCAAATGTCAGGTTCATCCACTGCCTGGCTCACAGGCTGGAGTTGGCAGTGTCCGACAGTCTAAAAGCAGTTGGACACTGCAGTCATTTTGAAATATTTATATCTAAATTATACAGCCTTTTCAGTCACTCCCACAAAGCCTTGAGACTACTCTCAGAGGCAGCTGGAGATTTGAATGTTGAGCTCCTGAAAATTGGACAAATCTTTACCATTAGATGGGTGGCAAGCAGTTTCAGGACAGTCAGGGCTGTCTGGCATAACTACCCTGCTCTTGCAAAAAATTTCAAAACTGAAAGTGAAGATCAGCCAGACAGAAACCGGAAGAAGTACCTTGGGTTACTTAAGTATTTCACAAGTGCCCACTTTGTGAATGACCTAGCTGATGAAGGATGTCTTTCGCGAGCTGCAGAGCCTTTCACTCAAACTTCAAAGAAGGGAGACATCAATTGTCGACAGCTTTCAATTTGTAACACAGACAGTAGAAGTCCTTACTGCTCTCAAAACACAGGGTGGCAAGTCCACAAACAAGGCCGAACAAGCGATTAATGCAGGCTTGTTCAAAGGTGTCAGCCTCATAGGGGAGGGGGCGGGCAAGATCAGCAAGCCGCAGTTCATTCAGTCGGTTGTAGACAACCTCAACTCACGCATGCCTGCTGATGAGTTGGTGAAAATGCTGGAGCCTCTTGAGAAGTCTGCTTGGCCTGAAAACCGTGCTGACCTAGTGCTGTATGCAGACCCGTCGCCAGACCTGAGTCTGAAGGGGGGCATATGAAATGCATAGGGGGGCACAATTATTATTAGCCTACAGTACGTATATTTCCTCTATTCGCGCAGCACATAATCATCACGTTAATCATAACCAACAGCAATATCACCCGGTAGCCTATAGCCTGCCCTACAACATCACATCATTCCTCGTCATTTAAAGCAATACATTACATAGAAGCAATGCTATGAATATATATCCATAAAACACTGGACTATGCAACATATTAGGTGTAATAGCAGTTAACAGAGGGATATGCATTGCCATTACACACACACACACACACACACACACACACACACACACACACACGGTAGCTTACTTTGAGTGGAGTCAGCGCTGTCCTCCCTCCCTCCCTCCCTGTCCTCAGCGGGAGGCAGCGTTTCTCCGAGCTGAACCTCCTCATCAACATATCCTTCCACTCAGATGTAAACTTGTGAGTCAGGTCCTTTTTAAAAGCGCCGATGCTCTGAGAAGACGTTTTTCAGCTTGGAAAATGACTTTTCACACATTGCTGTGGAAGCTCCTAAAGTTAGGGCAAGGGTGTAGGCTGTGAGAACAGTCGGCATAGTCTGGAGTGCACAGTTGAATGTGCTAAGGATGTTTGCTATTGTCCATTTTCCGTCTTCGGGGTGTCATTCATTTTCTTAACCAGGAACTCACAAGCCACAGTATATTCAGATTCAGCCACATCAGTTCCAGCTAATAGCAGGAGAGGTGGTACGGTTACCTTTGATGGGTCCAGGAAATTATCTGACTGATTATTAGACTGTTGGTGGGCTTTTCAACCACTTACGAATATCCATGATGATGAACTAGAAATGAAAGTAAGCTAGCGAAAAATCATCCAGCTTCACTTCAAAATGCGCGGTAACTGTTAGCGGCTAAATGGACGTAGTTACGTAGGCCTACGTAGCCTAGATCGGCAGATTTAATAGTCTGCCAAAGACGTTGACGTCGCTTAGCAACCGAAGACGCTGGGGTTGACGAGTTACCGGACTTCTTGCGGAGCGGTACCAAAGACACCATTAGAGGCAAAAAATCCTTTGTTTACCTTGACAGAGGTCAATTATACTTAAGTTGTGAAGGGCCCATGCAAGTGAACGGAGCGTTAATAATATAAATAATAATATAAAATAAAAAAGTTTTCCTTTTTTTTGAGACGTGCCTCATTTGGGGGGGCACAATCATTGTGGGGGGCGGGCCCGGCCCCCTATGGCCCGCCCATAGCGACGGGCCTGGCTGTATGGGGAGGCAGAGGTCAGCAGATTCGCAAAATTACTTGGGGAGCCAAGCAGGGAGGCTGTGGAAGAGTATCGCGACTACAAGTTGAATGGGAAAAAAGGAGGGGGGTACTCTAAAAAGAATCCTGATTGCGAAAAATACATATCTGGCAACCACTCAAAGTAAAGTGCGAGAGAGGTTTTTCTGCACTCAATGATACTGACAGGAAAGCCCGCAACAGGCTCCGGGTTACCAGTTTGGCAGCCCTACTCTTTGTGGACATTAATGGGCCACCAGTAGAGATTATTGACCTGAGACCATTTGTTGAGTCCTGGGTGAAGGCTGGGCATCGCCTCTCCAACTCATGGGTTCCAGGGAGGAAGGGCAAGCAAAGCCAACCAAGGCCTGTGTGGTCAATGTTTTAAAGTTTTTATACCACTGATATTGATTGTTCAAGATGACATGTTTAGTTTCATAAAATATGTTCATATTATCTTACAAGATTCATGTTTGTTAACGTGGTACAGAATTTATTATGTGTTTTTGTGTTGTGTTCTTTGCAGATACACCTGTTTGGAATAACCAATGACCACAGCAGTGTGTGCGAGTGTTTGAACATACGCTGAGAGAGGACACATCTATATGTTGACCAACAGAAATGTTTAAATGTACTTATTTTAGATATTCAAACACAATAAAATGATTATATGACACACAGGAGAAGGAATTGATGCACAGTCATGTGGCACTATGACGTAGGCAAGAGGATCCCCTCATTTCACATCCATCCATTCATTCCATAAATAGCTAGCCTAGCTGCCAGTATTGAAAGCTGAATGTAATTTGCTGCGTGTTTGAAATGTTATTATGCGTGACTAATACTAGCAAATTAATGGAGACACCAAATCTGTGAAAAGGGAGCGGAAAAAGAGGAAGATGGCACTGTTGTCTGAGGGTTAAAGACAAGTCAATGTGGTTCTTTCCGTGAACCAACTTCTTTCAGCTCGGGCTAACACTAGCTACGGTAAGGAATGTTTTTATATTAAGTATTGACTGGCTCACATATCTATTCATTGTTTGTCGGGGCTGTGTAATGATTCATACGTCCGGTCCATCCCACCAATTTTTTTTTTCGCGAGCCAGAAGTCGCATTCGTACGGAAGCGTATTAGGGCCAGGTATAAGGGGGAAAAATATTAATTTGCAATTCGAGAATAAAGTCGACATGTATAGAATAAAGTCAACATGTCGAGAATAAAGTCAAAATGTCGAGAATAAAGTCGAAATGTCGAGAATAAACTCAACTCCTCTGGTCCATCATCACGTTAGCAACTGGCCGCCCTACCAATGTGTCTTTGGCGTACAGTTTCTGAAGTGGTGCAACCTGTATGTCTATGGGTGCAACTACCTGATAGCTGTATCATATCTATAACGTAAAGCCTAATCTTTCATGCTTAACGTTACCAACCTAGCGGAATTCAACTCATAAACCTAGTCAGAAACTATTTTTGGATAGCTAGCTAACTACACTTGTCTTAGATGCTATTAAAGACAGTGCTCTGTTTCTACCTTGATTGTCATAACGTTATTCAGCTATTAGGCTACTTAACTTGCGCTTACAGTTCTGCATGTTGATTCTTGTGTGAAATAGTATTTATTGTTACACTAGGCTCTATTGCTTGTAGCATCTCCTTTGTACGTCGCTTTGGACAAAAGCGTCTGCTGAATGACTTAATGTAAAAAACACCAATAGGGATAGCACTATCGTATATTTATAACCTAGTTTCCTATGTCCTGTGTTTTAAAAAAAAAAATAAAAAAAAACATGTGACGTCAACACCATCCGTTTCAAAATGCTGACCCCCCCGAAGCTGGAGTGATAATTCGAACACTGCACTAGTGTAGCTCTAAACAAACACCCTACCGGCGGATGATATACTGTAGCAAAATACCAAATTTACAACTACATTTACAAATAATCACGCAAAAACGGGAACAAACACACCCGGACGAGCCCCCAATTTGTCATAACCCGGCTCCTAGGCTATAGCAAATACGACATAGGACAAAAGATGGCAATAAACTAATGAATTTATTATATTAACTTAAGACAACAGAAGTTATATTGTGAAAACAAAGCAGAAAAAAAACCAAGCGAATGTGCTGCTGCTGCTGCTGGCGGGGATGCAGCTGAATGCCAGAGAGAGACCAGGGCCCCGTTTCCCGAAAGTGTCGTTAGCCTAAGTGGATCGTGAAGTGCGTCGAAAGGGCATCGTAGAGTTTTCACCGCGTTTCCCGAAAGCATCGTTGGGAACGAACGTCTTGAAAACGCTCGTAGCTAACGAGTACTCCAGGGGTGCTCGTAGGTACTCGTAGGACGCTAAGAGCATCGTCAGCTATAGCCTCAGTGGCGTCACCATCGGACATTCCGTCTATTGGATGCGTTTTATTAAAACGCATTGCGCCTTTATGTTCTTAGTTTGGTAATTAATAAAGATTATGAATTAATTGATTAACAAAGATGTTAAAATGGCCAAAATAAAACGGGACAGTCCAGAAAATGTTTGCGCAGGCAGGGCACTCAAAATGTGCGAGAGAAAGTGGGGGGATTTGTGCAGACTGACATAGGCTACTCATAAAACGTAGCATAAAATAATGTAAAATTTTTTTTGAATTAAAATAAATTAAAAATAAAGCAATAAAATAAATTATAAAAAACAAGCAAAGGAGCAGGCAAAAGGCTGGAATATGGTGGGGATTGGTCACGTTGACGGGAATGTTTAGTGACATGTGGGAGGGTGGAGGGGGTTAAAAAAAAGTCTCAATCACTCTTCGACGCGCATGAAAACCAGCCGCGTAGTTATGAGGGAGGCCGTCCTCACACCGATCTTCCTCGTCGTCAGCGTCCTCCGGTTCAAGCAATGCCACCCCAGCCTTAGCTGCAATGTTGTGCAACATAGCCGTCACACATATCACGGCGCATGACTTGGCCGGCGAAAACTGGAGCCCTCCGCCTGACTTGTGAAGGCATCTAAAGCGCAACTTCCACCTCCCGATCGTGCGCTCAACGATGCACCGGGCCAGACGGTGGGCTTCGTTGTATTCCTCATCAATACATACCTTACCCTATTTCCGGAGGGGCTTTTATAGCCAATCAAATTATCAATAATGGGCTGATTGCCCATTAAAGGCCATGGTGCAGGTTTAATTTTTTTCGGATTTGCGCCATTTGCTTGTTGGTAATAAACATTTTAATGGTTACCTATTGTATTTAATGTGGTTGGGTATCACAAAACGGAATTTAATACGAAAAAGTGGGTCATATTGGAGCGGTTTTCGATAGCTTCTCATTTCTCCCGGAAACCGTTGCATGACGTCACGGTAGGGAGACGACAGACTTAGCCCTTCGAGACCCATTGAGAGTAGAGAGTACGAGAGAGATAAGAGACAGATAAGTAAGAGATAAATACATAGATACATATATAGATAGCCTAGATCAGTCATACTCAAGTAGCGGCCCGCGGGCCTTTTGTGGCCCGCGGGGTGTCTATTAATGGCCCTCGAGCTGTTTTGAAAAGTTTTTTTAATTATTAAAAAAAAAAAAAAAAAATCGTGCTGGGCGCTCTTATTTTGAAACCGTGCGCCGCGATCTCACTACGAGGCTGGGGGTTGCAACGATAAACAGATAGCACTCCAGCCCACAGACCGCTCCAGCCCTCCCAAACTCGAGGCAGACAGTCCATCTCAGCAGCAGTCAAGGCCGATTTAGGGTCGTTTTAGACGCAGAGACGTAAGCACGTAATTTACACAAGGACCTTGTTTTAGACAAGTTTTGATTCACGGTTCCTTTAAGGTTCCTTAAGGATTGCGCGTGTTGCAAGGGGATTCTCCGCCAGAACAGTAGGGGGAGCAACGAACGAATCTGTGGGCGTGGAAGTGGAAAACGCTGGCTTGTTTATATTTATAATTATCATAATTCGTTCTTGTGTTTTCTTCTTCTCCTTCTTCAAAATTCTTCATTTGCTTCTGTCACGGCCTTTTAAAAATGGCGCTATTATGCTGTAAAACCGGAAATGTGAGACTCCTGAAAGGATGTGGTTAGCTGGCCAATCACAGTCTTTGCGAGCTGCGTAGGGCCGTAGTGTTTTAGTCGCATAGTCAGGAATTTTGGGCGACGCACTTAAGCACGTAAGGGGGGATATTTTACCGCGCAAGGGGGGGTTATGTATCTTACGTGCTTACGCGTAACGTCTAAAACAGAGCATATAACGGCCTCAGTCACACGTATACCGACCGGCCCCTTGAGTCACTGAAAAAAAAATTGTGGCCCCTCATCATTTCTACTTGAGTACCCCTGGCCTAGATAGATAGATGGACAGACATATAGATAGATAGAGATAGACAGAATAGATAGATATATAGACCGATATAGATATAGACCGAGAGATAGGGAGACAGGCAGACAGATAGCATAGCATAGCGAGTTAGGTAGGTAGGTGGGTAGGTAGGTGTAGCATAGCGAGTTAGGTAGGTGGGTAGGTAGGTGTAGCTTTAGAATGGTGTACAACTGTGTTTGTGCTGGGTGTAATAATTCTAGCAGAACAGGACACAGGGTCCATGCCTTTCCGAAGGACAAGGCAACCCTCAGACAGTGGGTACAGTTTGTCCGCGTTAGACGGGCAGATTTTTCTATTCCCTCGGTCACTAAGAACTCCAAGGTCTGCAGCGCTCATTTCACGGAGGAAGATTACGACCAAGGGGATATCAGGATGGTATCTCTCGGGTTAAAGAGGCTGGCACAGCTTATTCCGAACGCCGTGCCTTCTG